>NC_063177.1:44475397-44520113 GCF_023159225.1 Perognathus longimembris pacificus | reverse complement strand
CCACTCCCACTCTGCCTGGCCTAACCACCAGGCTGCTCAACTTTCGACAGGCAGGGTGCAGCCTGGCTAGACCCAGCTTTGGGAGAGCAGTCACTTAATACTGAAACCAAAGAAATGGGATGTGATAAATATAGTCCTGTTTTCACTTGGCCCAGTTCTAGCTGCAAGGCCAGGTCAATTCGGGAATTAAGTGCTTCCGGGAAGGCCTTGGGGGTTGCCAAGGCAACAGGGAGGGACAAACTAATAATACTAAGCAGGAAGGCCCACTATTCCAGAAACTGGGTAGCCTGCTTCTCCAGTATTCTTTGGGTAAAAGTTAAAAGGTTAAAGGTTGAGCTATCCAGGAAAAGTCATAGACTCCCAGCCCTGTGCTATTCCTCAAGTCTCAAGAGGAGACTAGAGATGCAATACTGAGAGAAGGGTAGATGGATGACACAGGGATGGGTGGAAGGTGGATGTATGGTGGATAGATGGTTTGAAAGATTACTGAATGAATGGAGAGAGGCCCATGGATGGATGGATGGGGAGAAGAAAGGACAGAGGGAGAGAAGGAAGGAAAAGAGAAAGAAGGAAGGATAGATGGAAAAGAGGGAAAAGGAAGGAACCAAGTAGGGGGAGAAAGGATATATAAGAGAAGGAACTCTGACCAAGGGAAGATATCTGGTGCCCCCAGGCCAGCTTCCTAGTGCTGAAAGCAGGAAATCTGAGGTTCTGCAGGACTCTGTGAATCTGGGAGGACGCCATCCTACCTGACCTCATCCTTTACATCCTGGTTACTGCTCTCCCAGAAAAGGCTGGACAGGGTTAGTTCAGGAGGCTCCTCACCCCTGACCTTGCTGAGAAGTTTGGGGCCTCAGACAAGGGGGGGCATCTACAGTAGTCTGGGGTGGGAAAGGGAGCTCACAGACTAATAGCATTTACCTAGGTCAAGGCCACACCATAAACCACAGAGGCCAAAGGGAGGACCAGCTTCATCTCATGGTGCTGACAGAGCCTTAGTGTGGTGGGAACAGGAGGTGTTTCCAGAAAACCAGCCTGGAGGGAAAGGAGAATCTGCCTGGGCACAGTTTGGAGGTGCTGACATTAATGACAGTGGTCCCCAGAGATCCATTCAGGGGACAACTCAATCTTCTACCCAGCTACCAGCCAGCAGCATGTGAAACTGTGACCCCAACCTCTTGTAGTGGACTCAGCCAGAGACCAAAGCATCTCTCTCTGCCAGGATCTAGCCCGAGGGACTGCAGAGGCTGAGTCAGCCCAAATTCTCAGGGAGGGCTTTTGGGGTATAGGGCTTGGAGCAAGGCTCTGTGAGAAGGTGGGTTTTGAATATTTGACTTCTGAAGGGTGGAGCTTTAGGGGGCAGAGATTCAAGGGCAGGGCAATGTGGGCGGGATCTGTGTGGATGGGCCTTAGAAGTGGCATGGGGGGAGACTGGGCTGGGAAGAAACATTGTTGACAAGGTGGGCTTTTGAGATTGAGAGGTTTTAGGAATTGTTTTTAAGAGGTAGAGCTTTGAGGGGCAAGGCCCTGTGAGGTGTAAATTCGTAGGGGAGAGTACAGTGAGGGGTAATCCTCACCCCAAGAGGCAGTGAAGCTTGGAGTGGGGCTTGCTAGTGGCTGGAGTGTTGAGATGTAGAATGCTAGGGGGTGGGGCTTGGAGGAAGGGGTATGACCTCATCAGGTGTCTGTTCTAACTCCACCCTCAGAGCTGGAAGAGGCCCACCAGAAGTGCCCGCCGTGGTGGTACAAGTGCGCACACAAAGTGCTCATCTGGAACTGCTGTGCCCCGTGGGTGAGGTTCAAGCACATAATCCACCTGATCGTCATGGACCCCTTCGTGGACCTGGGCATCACCATCTGCATCGTGCTCAACACCCTCTTCATGGCCATGGAGCACTACCCCATGACGGAGCACTTTGACAACGTGCTCTCTGTGGGCAACCTGGTAGGGAGGGGATGAGGGGGAAGACGATCATTTGGGGGCAGGATAGGAGAGGGTCAGCAGAACCTTACAGGACTGTCCAGGCTATCTGGAAATCTGGGGCACTACTGGAGTGCCAGAGTTTTCCCAGCATAGAGGGGTGTGAATTATACCAGGAAGGCACATAGGGGGACCCGCAGGGTATGTAGTTGGGGGTTCAGGGTATTTGGAGTAGTACAGGCAGAGCGAGGCCCTGGGCTTCTTCAGATCAGAATCCCACAGGCTTGGGGCCACACGCCACAGGTGACAAGTCTCTCCACTTCCATAGGTTGTCATGGGTCTGACAGTGACCAAGGGAGCGTGGAGTGAGAACATATGGCTATACTGGGGGGGGGCACCAAGCACCCCGCTTCACCCTGGATGCCCTGGAGGAAGAGTGTGTCCCTCACCCCCCTCACCCCCCCATTCCTCCAGCCTGGGCAGGCCGCTCCCTCCCGCAGCCTTTTGCTGCTCTGCTATTGTTGACATGCTCTGATCCTCCCGCTTATCCCTGCCCATTAGAAGCATTATCACCTCGTTGCCAGCCCCAGTGGAGCCTAACAAAGGGAAAAGCCACCTCCTCCTCCCCAGCTTGGCCCCACCCCACCCAATCCCCCTTCTCAATATATATTTTTTTTTTCTGGATGGCAAATGAGCAAGATGCTTCCACATCCTAGGAGAAGCAAGCTTGGGGAAGCAGAGATGTGGGGTCTGGGACAGGACCAAGCCTCAGTGGGTAGAATGAGAATTGATTGGGCCCTGGACTCCCTAGTCATGGAGACAGGAACATCTGTCCCACGGAGGTGCCCACAGCAGCTATGGCTAGGCCGTCTGGATAGGAAGGAGCGTGCTCTAGATGCATGACACAGCTGCCATGGTATGCGCCCTGGGAAGGGCCCTCCTGTCTGTCCAATGCCTGCCCGCGCTGTGTTGCTATCTGGGCACCTGCTATGGCCAGAGACAGCTCCCGGGAGGGGCCCAGTATGTGCCCAGGCAGGCTGGGATCTAGGGCAGCTGGCGCCGGACAGGAGAGGGGCCAGGCCCAGGGTGCTTTCAGAGGTTCTACAGCCTTTGGAATCAGGCAGCATCAGCCTTCTGCTCATTAAATGTGCCCTTTCCTCGCCTCCGCTACACAGCAAGTCCGACAGAATTTGCTAGGTCCTGGAGCTGAACCGAGAGGTTTAGGGCACATAGGTAGAAAGCCTGAAGTAAGCACCTGAAACAGAGTGGCGTAACTGAGATCTGGGTTCTCATCTCTGAGCCTCAGTTGCCCATCTGTGGAATGAGTGTGATAGCCCCTCCTAGCTAAATGCGAGGGGGACATTAATGAGGTCACTGTGAACCAGCCCTTGGTGAAGTCCGGATCTAAGAAGTAACTTGCCTAGAATCACAAAGCCAGAAATGGATCGGAATGGTTCTGTGCTGTACCCGCCTCTGCCTGTGACATGGTTTTTGCACCTGTCACTCACACACGGGCCGTTTGTCTCTCTCAGGGCTCTCTCTCTTGGGTGGGAGTGGGCTGGGAGGCTCCCAAGGCCCTGTGTCCCAGGAGGCTTTGTGACAGAGACCCCTCCACTCCGCAGGTCTTCACTGGTATCTTCACTGCTGAGATGGTGCTGAAGCTGATCGCCATGGACCCCTACGAGTATTTCCAGCAGGGCTGGAACATCTTTGACAGCATCATTGTCACCCTCAGCCTGGTGGAGCTGGGCCTGGCTAACGTGCAGGGGCTGTCCGTGCTCCGCTCCTTCCGCCTGGTATGCCATGCCCTCAGGGCCACAGGCCGAGGAGGAGAGGCCTCAGAAAGTGCCGCTGCCCTGCGTGTGCCGCTTTGCCCTTACCCATAAACTGGGGGAAAGAGAGCCCTCCTTCCTCAGCCCATAGGGCTGACATTGGGGTGTGGGGGCTGTTAAAGCTTCATTTCTTTCTTTCTTCTTTTTTTTCAATCTGGCTGAGTATTTCAGCATCATTTCTTTTGCTTTCATCTCTTTAGGAGAGACACTCTGTGTGTGTGTGTGTGTGTGTGTGTGTGTGTGTGTGTGTGTGTGTGTGTGGTGTATGTGCATGTGCCAGTACTGGAGCTTGAACTCAGGGCCTTGTGCTTTCCTTTAGGTTATTTTTCTGTTCAAGGCTGGCACTATACCACTTGAGCCAGAGCTCTACTTCCAGATTTTTGCTGGTTAATAGATGATAATCTCACAGACTTTTCTGCCCAGGCTGTTTTTAAAACGTGATCCTCAGATCTTTGCCTCCTGAGTAGCTAGGATTATAGGCATGAGCCGCCATTACCCAACACTTTTCTCTATTTATTTATTTATTTTTGCCAGTCCTGGGCCTTGGACACAAGGCCTGAGCACTGTCCCTGAGCTTCTTTTTGCTCAAGGCTAGCACTCTGCCACTTGAGCCACAGCACCACTTCTGGCTTTTACTATATATGTGGTGCTGAGGAATCGAACCCAGGGCTTCATGTATGCTAGGCAAGCACTCTACCACTAGGCTATATTCCCAGCCCCTCTCTCTTTATTTTTTTAATTAAAATTTTAAATTGTTATTGTAAAGGTGATGTGCAGAGGGGTTACAGCTACATAAGTCAGGTAATGAGTACATTTCTTTTCAGACAGTTGCCCCTTCCCTCCTTCTCTCCCAGTTCTTCCCCACCCACAAATTGTATAGTTCATTTTCAACATAGTGTTCAGTGAGTACAACTGCTGTATTTTTTCTGCCCTTTGTCCGACCATTTCTGTACCTCCCATTACACTCCCAAAGATAGATAAATGAACAAAAAGAATAGAAACAACAAAGAAAAAAAATACCTCTAGTTTCCGTTTCCTGGAATTCATTTTGATGGCTTTTTTTCTCTCTTCAACACACATGAATAGCAAGAGGTGGAATCCCATTTAATAGAGAGACAAACGGTAGCTTCAGGCTATTCAAAGTCATTCTGTCTCACAATTCTGAGGCTCCCTGGGGTGGGGGTGGGGGAGCAGGGGGTCCTCCGGCTTCATTTGTCCTTGCCCCTTTCTGTCTGGCAGCTGCGGGTCTTCAAGCTAGCCAAGTCATGGCCAACACTCAACATGCTCATCAAGATCATCGGCAACTCGGTGGGGGCGCTGGGCAACCTGACCCTGGTGCTGGCCATCATCGTGTTCATCTTCGCCGTGGTGGGCATGCAGCTGTTCGGCAAGAGCTACAAGGAGTGCGTGTGCAAGATCGCCTCGGACTGCAGCCTGCCCCGCTGGCACATGTATGACTTCTTCCACTCCTTCCTCATCGTCTTCCGCATCCTGTGTGGGGAGTGGATCGAGACCATGTGGGATTGCATGGAGGTAGCCGGCCAGGCCATGTGCCTCACGGTCTTCCTCATGGTCATGGTCATCGGCAACCTGGTGGTGAGTGAGACCGGCTGCGTGGCTTCCCTGCGCTCTGCCAGGAAGTGACGTAGGGTGTCCAGTTCCGCTTCTCTTTATGTCAGCCTGCTGTCTGAGGGCCTGGTTTCCAGTAGGGCAAACTGTATGGATTGTTGGTATTTAGAAGTTTTCTGCCTTAACCTCCCACCCTCTAACATGGAATTGTATAGGACTTTACCCAGCGATTCTCAAATCCTAACCTGTTTAAGAATCACTGGGAGAGCTGGGTGCGGCGGCCCATGCCTATAATCCTAGCTACTCGGGAAGCTGAGAGCTGAGGGTTGAGGTTCAAAAACAGTCCGGGCAGGAAAGTCTATGAGACTCTTATCTCCAGTTAACAAAACAAGCTGGGCATGGGGGTGCATTTCTGTGCACCCCAGCTCCAGTAGCATAAATACATCAGGCTAGTTTGAGCAAAAAGTGAGACCTTATTTGTAAAGCAACTAAATTCAAAAGGTCTGGAGATCACAGATCAAGTGGTAGAACTGTTTCCTAACAAGGATGAAGACCTGAGTTCAAACCTCCATTACAAAGAAGAAGAACCACTGAGAGTTTCTTAAAAACAGATCCTGATCCCACCCTTCCAGACAACCTGATATTGCACGACACCTCTGCTCCAGGGGCCACACTGTAGGCTGCAAAGTGATCAGGATTCAGACAATCCGAAATTTCAATCCCAGCTCCCTCATCATCGTCTGTGTGACTTTGAACCCACCACCAGCTCTAGTCAGGCTGGTTCTCTGTCATGTGGGAGAAAAAGAATAGGAACCTCCCAGGATCCTGGGCCAATTGTTTGGCCAGTGTGCAGAAAGGCTCGGTGTGAGGTGGTGCCAGGACCCTTAGCTTCTTGGCCCCAAGGTCAAGGCTAAGTCCCTAAGTGTAAGTTTAAGACCTGGCAGGTGACTGCAGGAGTGTAGGAGCTTTCTGTCTCTATGACAACCAAGACTGTTTCACGCTCACCCTCTTACCCTCCTCCGTTCTGGGCCTGGAGGCCCAGGCTGTGGGAAAACGCATCAGGCTTGGCATTGAGAGGACCCAGCAATGACATAAACTGCACCCCTCCGGCTCCTTCCTGTGGCACTCAGGAGGAGGGGGCGGGGCCTGCGGCCTGGTTCTGTGGTGACGGCCCTTCCCCCCACCCCCAGCACCGCCCATACTTGCGGAGGGGGCAGGGCCACTCTAGTCCGGCTCCATGGTGCAGTGCCCAGCTGTCCCCTGTGGTGGCCGGCACCACTCTGGGCAACAGGGTGGAAGACGCACGCACGTCCCCACGTTCTTCAAAGGCCTGAGGAATCTTTGGGCTGCTGGGTCAGTGCTTCTCAGATATCGCTGAGCTCCGGCAGTGGGGGAAGGGGGGGGGGGGACAGGGACAGATGGGGGAGGGGTGTCACCGCAGTGGGAGGAGCACATGTGGGACAGCTCCAGAGGAGCACCCTGGCCCGTGCTCCCTGAGAGGGAGCATCTGAGGGAGTCAGAAAGAGATGACCAAGGCGTCCGGGCCCAAACTCTTGGACAATAGGAGAAGCGTGATAGGGGTGTCAGAGACTCTGAGCAGAACTTGTAAGTTTAAGGATCTGAAGTGACTGAAACCATGGGGGGGGGGGGGCGGAGGGGGTCATTCTATCTTTTCTGGAAACATTTTGAGCCCTCACTTTGCCACGTGTGGACTGAGAAACCTTGAGCAAGAAATGTAACCTCCTTGGGCCTTGGTTTTCTCATCTGGAAAATGGGGGGTGCTGTGCATAGCCCGGGCAAGTTCAGAGGTTACAGGCAGGTGATCTGGTATTCATAATTGTTGTAAGATAATTAGTAGTTGGGGCTGGGGATGTGGCTTCGTGGTAGAGCGCTTGCCTAGCATGCATGAAGCCCTGGGTTCAATTCCTCAGCACCACAGAAAAAGCCGGAAGTGGAGCTGTGGCTCAAGTGCTAGCCTTGAGCAAAAGAAGCTCAGGGACAGTGCCCAGGCCCTAAATTTAAGTCCCGGGACTGGCAAAAGAGAAAGAAAGAAAGACAATTGGTAGCTCCCAACATTGATGAGATACCCCTGGCTAGGGGATAGTTACCAGCTGTTGGCATGGTGCCCCTGTATTATTAATGGGCTCCCCGCCTTATGCCATGTGCTAGTGTCAATGCCCAGGGCTTTTTGTATCTCATCCCTAATCCTCTCAAACGACCCTGTGAGGCAGGCAGTGCCTAGAGAACCTGAGCTGGGACTGAAGCCTAGATCTCTAGGGACCACACTATTTACAAGGGCAGCCATTGTAGTGACGTCACCTCTGGCTTCACTCTGCCCAGCACTCTGAGTTTGTCATGGGAGTGCACCCACGGGGTCCCCAGCACTGCCCCGGGGGAGGGGCTAGCTGCTTCGTCAGCCTCATAGATGAGGAAGCAGAAGCTCAGGAAACTAAGTCAGTAACTCGATTAGAATTTGAGGCCAAGGAGTATGGCTCCAGATTCAACAACCACTGCGCTGAACTGCCTCTGTGAACCCTCCCTCCTCCATGCGCACGCATGCGCATAGGCACCTTCTCCACCCTCCTCTGTGGCTCTCTTAGTTTGCTCAGAGGGAGTGGAGCGGCCCAGGGAGGCAGCCCTGATGACAGTCACCCCCACAAGGCCACAGAGAAGCAGGTGTCCGGCCAGAGGGCACAGGGCACCCTGCCAGGGAGCACAAGGACCTGTGCCCTCTGCACCCCTGCACTTGCTCACTTCCTCTGGGCTACTGCGAAGAAGAGGAAGTGACTAGGGTGTAGGTACCCCACCTCTCGGAGGAACATGACCCCTTCCCTCCCTTCTTCTACCCCCTCCTTTGCCTGAAAGGCTATTTCTGTCCTCAGCAGGAGCCGTGTGCAAACCCTGCTGACCCAGAGAGCAGCTAATTCCCATCTCAGATGTGTTTCTGGCAACTGGGCGTCTCCCCCTCCCCCTCGCAGACAGGGAGAAGAAAGACCAGTAAATATGGGGGGGGGGGGGCGTCGAGGCAGAGAGGGAGCTAGAGGACAGGGCAGGGTGGAAACCCCTCCCCAAAAGGATTTTAATATTTCTTAAATACACTGTGATAATGTGATAGGGAAGGCAATGAGAGAAAGACCTTGGAGGCACTGGTTAAGCCAGAGGGCCGAAACGTTGGGAGACGACAGTCAAGGGCAGGGCGATAGAGTGACACCTATGAGCTTCTCACACAGGTATGCCTGCTTCAGGACTCCCAGTACAGACCTGGCTACTCCTCTGGCTGACAGGAGACAGGCCCTTGCACCCTAGCTAGCCTCACCTGCCTCCCACCACCCAGCAGCATGTGGGCCTGTGGACGCAAGAGCCATAGCTCATCTCCGGGGATATTGTTCACACCGTCTTCTAAGTAAATGATGGTCTCTAAAATTGGGTGACCCTGACTTCCAGTCCTGGCTATGTCGTCTTGTCCTAAGAGGAATAATGCTACCTTCTGTTTCTTGAGCTATAAAATGCCAAGGTGGCCTCATTGCAACTCAGGCTCTTCCATGGACCCTGCTCAGTGTTCCAGTCTTGCTAATGTAAGAACAGTCAGTGCGTTAAGCACCTACTATGTTGATCTTCTTAACAGTTGTAACAATGTGAGTAATGTAATCATCCCCATTTTACCAGTGAGAACGCTGAGGTGTAGCACAGTGAAGCAACATGCCTTGGGAGATACATACAAACAGAAAGATAGAAACACACACACACACACACACACACACACACACACAAATAAGCTGAAATACGATGGGCACCAGTTGCTCATGCCTATAATCTCAGCTGCTTGGGGGGAGAAGGGATCTGAGATTGTTGAGGTCATGGTTTAAGGCCAGCCTGGGCAGAAAAAAGTTTGTGAGATCCCCTTCTCAATGAAGAGCTGGAAACGGTGGTGTGCACCTATTATCCTAGCTATGACAAAAGCCTAACAAACTTGAGGGTAGGTGGCATTGGTGGAGATGGGAGAGAATAATGGAAGGGGTGACATTAATCAAGGTGCATTGTACTCACAAACTGATACGTTCCATTAAAACCTTTTCATACAACTACTTAAAAAAATTTTTTTTGCCCGTCCAGGGGCTTGAACTCAGAGCCTGAGCACTGTCCCTGGCTTCTTTTTGCTCAAGGCTAGCACTTTACCTCTTGAGCCACAGCACTAATTCCAGATTTTTCTGTTTATGTGGTGCTGAGCAATCGAACCCACATTCCGAGCCCCAAGATAATTTTTTTAATCTGAGAATTAAAAAAAAAAAAAAAAAGCCTAGGACTGGGAATGTGGCTTAGTGCTAGAGTGATTGCCTAGCATGCATAAAGCCCTGGGTTTGATTCCTCAGCACCACATAAACAGAAAAGGCCAGAAGTGGCGCTGTGGCTCAAGTGGTAGAGCGCTAGCCTTGAGCAAAAGAAGCTCAGGGACTGTGCCTAGGCCCTGAGTTCAAGCCCCAGGACTGGCAAAAAGAAAAAAAGCCTAGCATAAGTGGATTGCTGGATTGTGCCCTGGCACAGGAAGCAACACTCTTCCTCAAAATAACAAGCAAAACCAGGCTCTGTAATCCCAGCTATTCAGGAGGCTGAGATCTGAGGATCACGGTTCAAAGCCAGCCCAAACAGGAAAGGCCACGAGACTCTTCTCTCCAATTAACCACCAGAAAACCTGGAAGTGGTAGAGTGCTAGCTTTGAACAGAAAAGCTCAGGGACAGAGCCCAGGCCCTGAGTTTACGTCCCACAACTGGCCAAAAGATCAGAGCTGGAGGCATGGCTCAGTGGTAAGAGCATTTACCTAACAGGCACAAAGACCCAAGTTCAAAACCCCAATACCACAAAAACATTAGGATTCAGAACCAAGCAGCATATTTTCAAAATGTACACTTCTAACCAGCAATGGCCAGGGCTCAGTAACCACTGCCCCAGAGAATAAGGCATGAAAGATGGGTGGGGGGGGGCGGGGGTGACCAGCAGCCTCTTAAATGCCTGCCGTAGGGATGGCCGCGGGAGTAGGTGGGGTAGGGAACCCCAGACGCAGCTGAGCACAGGGGGACCCCTGGCTCCACTAAACCATTCCCTTAATAGATGAGGAAAGGAAGACTCAAAGATGAAGATTCCCAGTGAGTTCAAGAAACGTAGACACTTGAGTCCTGTTTTCTTTTGGCCAGTCCTGGGGCTTAGACCCAGGGCCTGAGCACTGTCCCTGGCTTCTTTTGCTCAAGGCTAGCACTCTGCCACTTGAGCCACAGCGCCACTTCTGGCCGTTTTCTGTATATGTGGTGCTGGGGAATCAAACCCAGGGCCTCATGTATATGAGACAGGCACTCTTGCCACTAGGCCATATCCCCAGCCCTTGAGTCCTGTTTTCTATTTCCTGACACAGCAGGTAGAAGGCAGAGCCAGGAAAGAGCCTCAGTCCCCAGGTTCCTCCCCAAACCCCGCCCCACAGAGCCCTCTCCCGGGCTCAAGCCTCAGTGTCCCTATCTGCGAGGTGGGTCTAATAACAGCCCGCCCCTTCCGGCGCAGTTGTAAACATCCGGCTAGGTGACGTCTTAAATGCCCAGCATGTGCAGGTCTGATGTGTACACGTGAGAACCCTCACTCATGCTGGCAGGGGGCTGGAGGCTGGCCTGAGGGTCCCCCGACTCTTGCTTCCAGGTCCTGAACCTGTTCCTGGCTCTCCTGCTGAGCTCCTTCAGCGCCGACAGCCTGGCAGCCTCGGATGAGGACGGCGAGATGAACAACCTGCAGATCGCCATCGGGCGCATCAAATGGGGCATTGGCTTCGCCAAGACCTTCCTCCTGGGGCTGCTGCGCGGCAAGGTGCTGAGCCCCAAGGACATAATGCTCAGTCTAGGGGAGCCCGGCGGCACCGGAGAGGCTGGAGAGACTGGGGACAGCCCCCCTGAGGATGAGAAGAAGGAGCTACCTCCTGATGAGGGGGACAAGGACCTGAAAAAGGACAATCACATCCTCAACCACGTGGGCCTGGCTAATGGCACTCCTACCAACATCGAGCTGGACCACCTCAACTTCATCAACAACCCTTACCTGACCATCCAGGTGCCCATCGCCTCGGAGGAGTCGGATCTGGAGATGCCCACCGAGGAAGAGACCGACACATTCTCAGAGCCTGAGGACAGCAAGGTGAGTCCCTCCACAGACAGAATCCAGCCGGAGGGACAGCGCCAGAGAGGCCTGGCTTCACGTTGTGATCTAGGGCCAGCCCAAAATCCTATCCGACACTCAGTCTTTCCATCTGTAAAATGGGGCTAAGCGTATCTGCCTTAGGGTGTCGCGAGCATTCTATGACATACTGTGTGCAAAGCGCATAGGAGGTGCTTGGTACTGTTAACGTGAGCTCAGGGATCCGCCATACCAAACCTCCACCTGGCCTGCTCTCGCCAGCAAGGGGCGCTCTTGAGCAGGGTCCCTGACCTGCGGCACCTCGCTCCAGGACTGGAACCACTGAGGTTCTCTCTTAAATGTCCCTCTGGGCTTGAAGCCCCTGTCAAGTTGGCTCTAGCCAGCTAATTCTGTGTGTACCCCACCCCACTGCCCCCAAGGCTGATCTCTGCCTCCTGGTATGGGCCCAGGTGCTGGATCCAGCTGGAACTTGGGACAGAAACAGCCTCAGGCGGGAGCCCTGACCCACCCAGCCCATACAGGGCCCTTACTCCTAGGCCAAGGTCCCCTCCTTGTGCCCCTCCCTTTTGAGGGTAAGGGGGGACTGAGATGCAGATAGTGGTCACCTCCAGAGACTAGAACAGGGACACTTCCTGAGTTCCCGGGGGAGTTGATGCGGAGTCCCTCACCCAGCTTGTACCAGGACAGGGCCCAGCCCTGCCCACCACACCAGCCCTGCCTACCGCACCAACCCTGGCCCTCCTGAGGACTGGAGCCTAATGACCTTTGCCCTGAAATCGCTTGACTCCTGATTCTCCCCAAATAAGTAGCAAGCTGGCTTACCAAGGGGTCAAGTGCCTGCCATGCTATAAATACCCCTGGAAACGTGGCACCGGCCTGGACCTCGGTATGAAGAACTTGACGGGGGGAGGGGCTCAGCTAGAGTACCAGGCCCCAGAAGGAGGGGAGCCCCGGGTGGGGGGGGGGCGGTGAACACAACTCCAAGGGTGACCATGAGCATCCAGTGCACAGTGGGCAAGCAGTTCAGCACATGCCCTAGCTGACCTAACAGTCAGCGTGCCTCAGTTTCCATTTCTATCAACTGGGAACGAGATTCACTCGCCCCATTTTCTGATCCATGGTACTGGAAACAGACTTGCACCCCCAACCCCCTACCCCTCCAGGCTGTCCATTTCCTCTTCAGGGGCCTCATCCCCAGCCATGAAACGCGCCCCTTGGGGAGGGGAGGTAGCATGGGAAAGCTGTCCTGGGGGAGCGCTGGTCAGGGGGAGGAGGCCTGGCCAGCCCCAGCAGCAGCGCCCACCCTGCCCCCACCCAGATCAGGTTCCCAAGGCGCCCAGCTGGGGCCTTGGCCGGGAAAAGTTTCCATCCTTTCTGGATCCCAAGCAGCCCCTGGGGGTGGAAAGCACAGATGCGCCACATACCTGTTCCCTGTGGGCTACGCAGCCCAGCTCCGTCCTGCCCCGACCTGCCCCCGCCCCTGCCTTAGAACCTTCTGGTAGCTTTTCCAGTTTGTCCCCTTGATTCCTAGGACTCCGCTGGCTAAGCCCCCCCCACCCATAAGTCATTCAGACCCCAGCTCCTGTCCCAGCCTCCTCCTCTACCGGAAGTCCTCACCTGTCTCCTCAGGCCCTTACTGCCCTTTTCCAGGCCACAAGTGGCAGGAGGGAGGACCGAGGCCATTTCTGTCAGTGGTTCATCAGCAGGGGCACAGTGTGGGTTCTGCATAGGGCTGAGTGAGTGAATGAATGAATGAATGAATGCTTTCTTCCCTCTGCTCTCACATCCTGCGCCACCTGGTGGGAGGTTGGGGGAGTCTTGGCCCTGGGGTCACATGCCTCTGTGTCGTCCCCCCCAGAAGCCCCCACAGCCCCTCTACGATGGGAACTCCTCGGTCTGCAGCACTGCTGACTACAAGCCCCCCGAGGAAGACCCCGCGGAGCAGGCCGAGGAGAACCCCGAGGGGGAGCAGCCCGAAGAGTGCTTCACTGAAGGTGAGGGTGGTAGGGCTCGCCCCCCACCTGGCCTGGGGGACCTCCCTGGCCCAGAGAAAGGCCTGCCTGGGGGAGAGGTGGCAGAGGGTGGGGGCAGCTCGAGTCCTGAGCCCCTACTTGCAGTTCCCCTTCCCCCCCCTTTCTTTTTCTTTCTGCTCTGGTACTGGGGCTTGAACTCAGAGCCTGGGCCCTGCCCCTTTGCTTTTTCACTCGAGGCTGGTGCTCTGCCTCTTGTGCCATGGCTCCACTTCTGGCCTTTCAGTGGTTCACTGGAGATAAGAGTCCCTCCAGTTTGTCTGCCCAGGCTGGCTTCAACCCTCCATCTTCCCATCAGCCACCCGCCTAGCTGGGATCGCAGGCGTGAGCCGCTGGTGCCCGGCTCAGAGTTGCCTTTCTTCTGGGTGTCCATCCCTGCCCCATACCCGATGCGTGGGTCGGGTGGGCGGTGGGCACGAGCCTCCGATGGGAGCCAGGGGTAGCCAGGGCTGGGGAGGAGGTGCGGCGGGGGTCTGGGGGCGTCCTGAGGCAGCCCCAGGCCCGTGACCACAGCGCATGCCCCGCCCTGCAGCCTGTGTGCAGCGGTGCCCCTGCCTCTATGTGGACATCTCCCAGGGCCGCGGGAAGAAGTGGTGGACCCTCCGCAGGGCCTGCTTCAAGATTGTCGAGCACAACTGGTTCGAGACCTTCATCGTCTTCATGATTCTGCTCAGCAGTGGGGCTCTAGTAAGTGCCACCCCAGGGGGGCCGGGGAGGGCAAGGGCCGGGCTCTCCTAGGGCCCTCCTGTCCCCAGCCCTTGTTCCATGGGCCGCCACTGTATGCACCTCTGATCTGTGGGGAGGTGGTGACCCCTGGGAATTTGGGGTTTAGGCTGGGAGAGAACGTGTGTCACTGTGCAACCTCCGTAGATAATCGAGAAGCAAGGCTCCGCTCGGAAGCCAGTCGCTTCCATGATGGGGAGGGGACGCCCCCAATCTGGCTCTCATGCCAGACTCCAGCAGCCGTAGGCAGGGAAGGGGATGCGCTGCCGCCTCAGCCCCTGGGCCCCGGGCCACCTGCGGGTCGTGCTGCCGCCCCAGGCCTTCGAGGACATCTACATCGAGCAGCGGCGCGTCATCCGGACCATCCTGGAGTACGCCGACAAGGTCTTCACCTACATCTTCATCCTGGAGATGCTGCTCAAGTGGGTGGCGTACGGCTTCAAGGTCTACTTCACCAATGCCTGGTGCTGGCTCGACTTCCTCATCGTGGATGTGAGTGAGCCTCCCCACCCCCCCCATCTCCAGGCTGTCATGGCAAAGAAGCTTAAAGAGCCCAGGGCCTGGCGCGGGGGGGGGGGGGGGGGGCGGGGTCAGACCTGTCTGAGAACATGTGGAGAGAAAGACAACCCTACCCCCACCCTGATCATTGCTGCCCACAGAAGCAAGTGAGGGAGGGAGGGAGAGAGGGAGAGAGAGAGAGAGAGAGAGAGAGAGGGGGGGGGGGACTGCCTTTGTCCTGTGGGGAAGACAGGCCTGGGCTCCTTATGAACCCTGCCAATATGGGTGGAGGGTTTTCACATCCTCTTTTTGGTGGGGGGAGGGGGGATCTGAGATCAAGACTCAAACTCAGTTCCTGATACTTTCGCTCATTGGCTCATGCACTACCAACTGAGCCACGCCTCTAACACCTTTTCCCTTTTATTAAATGGGTACTGGGGTTGAACTCAGGGCCTGGACACTGTCCTTTAGAGTTTTTGCTCAAGGTCGGTGCTCTGCCACTTGAAACACAACTCCACTTCTGACTTATTGGAGATAAGAGTCTCATGGATTTACTTGCCCAGATTGGATCCAAACCTGGAGTCTTGGGTCTTCGCCTCCCGTGTAGCTAGGATTATAGGTGTGAGTCGCCTTAGACGGGCGCACAGTCCCTTCCATTTGCCATCATCTCCAATTAACCGGTGACATCGCTGAGGTGGGTCCACGCTCTAGGGGTTAAGATCGGGCCCGGGGCTGTTCTTTCTGCTATCCAGTGCCACTGTTAAAAACAAAACAACAACAGGAGCTGTGAACACATGAAGGCCCCCTCCCGCAGGGGGCTGTCTCCAGGAGCTGTGTCCTGAGCTTGGGTAGGGAGGCCAGGACCCCAGACTTCCTGATCAGGCATCCCTTCTTTTGCAGGTCTCCATCATCAGCCTGGTAGCCAACTGGCTGGGCTATTCAGAGCTGGGAGCCATCAAATCTCTGCGCACGCTGCGGGCCCTGCGTCCCCTAAGGGCGCTGTCTCGATTTGAGGGCATGAGGGTAGGTACTGAGGGGGCTCCTGAGGATGGCTTTGGGTTGGGGAGCAAGGGTCCATAGGACAGATGGTGGAGAGATACTTGTCTTGGTACCACTGGAGCAGGCAGAGTAGTTCCTCTCCACCACCACTGGGGGGCAGCAGAGGCCGTCTCAGCGCACAGACGGCTTCAAGGCTGGACAAGGCCAGCAGACCTGTGGGCTTTATGGATGTCACCTCAGACTGGGGTCCCCCAGGGCCCCAAAACCTGAACAAGTATGAAGATGCTTGTGCCTCAGCTCTGATCCTGCCCCCACCTTGAGTTCAGGGTTGTGCTGAGAGACTTCCCTTGAGCTTGGGGACGTCAATTAAGAGAAGATTCCCTAGAGGCCCTTGGGAGCGGAAGTGACAGGTAAACACTGGGTCCGGGCAAGATCAACTGGACATCCCCAGCCAGGGGAGGCCTGCTGGGAACCAGACCTCGTCCACAGGGACCCCTGTGGCTTCCTCCTGTGCAGCAAGAGGCCTGCGAATGCCAGGGCCCAGGCCTCCTGTCCCCCGCAAGGGGGAAACCCTGTTGATAACCACATACTTGAGTGGAGCACTAACCAAGAGTGGAGCACCCCTGGGTCCCTTAGACTTCCCGCATCAACTAGTTCTGTCTGAAGGTCACCATCTTACTCCTCCTTCAAAAGGGGGGCAATTGACTAGAACAGTTTGGCGAGTCTATGTGGCGGGGGATGATGGGAACAAAGCTCCAGCCCTTGAGGCCCTGATGCCTGGCCCACTGTGATGGCCTCTCTTCTCGCTACCTTTTCTGTTTCTCCATCACTCAAGGCATGAGCCGATGATCAGGGGCCGGCTCATGTGGGCAGAGTTTCCTATGAAGCGAAGTGTTTGTGTCCTGCTTGGTGGCCCATGACGTGGCTATTTCCAAAGAAGCCCGGTGTCCCCCACTCTGCCTGGTGGCTCCAGCCAAGCAGAGAGCCCTCCACACCCCCCAGACCAGCAGCTCCCAGCCCTGCCCCTCACCCCCCCCCCCCGACATACACCCCAGCAGATGGCTTCTCCCCTAGAGAGGCCCTCCTTCCTGAGGGCCATCCCTGATCCCCCAGGGAGGCGTCCAGAAGCCTGGAAAGGGCTCTGACCATGACCCCCCACCCTGGTCCCCCCCAGGTGGTGGTGAACGCCCTCTTGGGAGCCATCCCCTCCATCATGAACGTGCTGCTGGTCTGCCTCATCTTCTGGCTCATCTTCAGTATCATGGGCGTCAACTTGTTTGCTGGAAAGTTCTACTACTGCATCAACACCACCACCTCGGAGAGGTTCGACATCTCGGAGGTCAACAACAAGTCACAGTGCGAAAGCCTCATGCACACGGGCCAGGTCCGCTGGCTCAACGTCAAGGTCAACTACGACAATGTGGGTCTGGGCTACCTCTCGCTCCTGCAGGTGGTGAGTGTCAGCCCCCTTGGCCTTGCTCGGAACTGGGCGTGGCTCTCCCTGTGCCTCAGTCTACCGCCTCTGCTTGTGAAGAGTCCCGCCCTGCTTGCAATGGCTGTAGGACATGGAGGTGGCGTCTAGGTCTCTCTGGTCCCCATGTGGCACCCGCCTCGGGATTGGGGGGGGTGTGGGCAGTTGGCCTCTGAGGAGGGAGGCCAGGCTGGGGAGGGGAGAGGAGGGGGGTTGGGATGGTGGAAGCAGAGGCGGCCCTCTCCTCTCCTCTCACCCCCCTCCCCCACTGCACTGTCTCAGGCCACCTTCAAGGGTTGGATGGATATCATGTACGCGGCTGTGGACTCCCGGGAGGTGAGTCCGGCTCACCGAGACCCTGCTGGGGAAAGACGGGGACCGAGACACCGCACGGGCTGCCGTCCCAGGAGCCCCATCAGCCTGGGGTGGGGTGGGGGCTCTGGCTTGCAGTACCTCGGGGATACCTTGGGGCACAGGGAGGAAGCTTGTGGATCCCTCACACTGTGTCCCACTGTGCACCCCGGCCCCTCGCAGAAGGAGGAGCAGCCGCAGTATGAGGTGAACCTCTACATGTACCTCTACTTCGTCATCTTCATCATCTTCGGCTCCTTCTTCACACTCAACCTCTTCATCGGCGTCATCATTGACAACTTCAACCAGCAGAAGAAGAAGATGAGTATCTGGCCCACCCCCTGCATCTCCAGCCTCCCCCCCCCTCGCCTTGCCCCCGCCCCCCCCATTCCTTCCTGTAGCCGCCAGCCCCGTGTCGCAGGTCACTGAGACAGTGAGGCTGGACCAAATCCGCCGGGGGACCTTACATGGTGACGCGGTCCTCCTGAAACTCGCTTTGCTGGTCTAGCAAACGAAATGGATGAGCCGGAAGGGAGGGGGGAGGGGGGGACACCTATCTATAGTCCCAGCACGAAGGAGGCCCAAGATCTTGAGTTTGAGGCTACAGAGTGAGACTCTGTCTCAAAAATAACAACGAGCTTAATCATTCGAAGGACCCAGTGAGACACTGCTGGAAACTGGCCTGAAATGGGGAATGCGCCCCCTTCCTTCTGCCACCCCCATCTCCCTTCTCAGACGGGAAGCCCCTCCCAGTTAACTCATTCTTCCTCTCCCCATCCCTTCATGTCTGGCCTCTCTGGGGACTCCAGGAAGTGGGAGCTTCGGGGTGGGGACTGGTTTATGGGGGGCACCAGAGGAAAAGGGTCCTAGGGATAGAGAAGTGGACCCCTCCCCGGCCTTATAGACCCTATCCCACTATACTTTGGAGGGAAAGACATCTTCATGACAGAAGAACAGAAGAAATACTACAATGCCATGAAGAAGCTCGGCTCCAAGAAGCCCCAGAAGCCGATCCCCCGGCCCCAGGTACCAGCTCTCCGGGGCTCTTGTGCTGTGGGCTCCTGCCTTCGAGGGGTTGTCCTGCCCGAGGGGGCTGATGGGAGTAGCCTGGGACTTGGTGGGCTCCTGCCCGCGGGGGCTGATGGGAGTGGCCTGTGGCATGGTGGGCTCCTGCCCCCAGGGGCTGATGGGAGTGGCCTAGGGCCTGGTGGGCTCCTGCCCGCGGGGGCTGATGGGAGTGGCCTGTGGCATGGTGGGCTCCTGCCCCCAGGGGCTGATGGGAGTGGCCTAGGGCCTGGTGGGCTCCTGCCCGCGGGGGCTGATGGGAGTGGCCTGGGGCCTGGTGGGCTCCTGCCCGCGGGGGCTGATGGGAGTGGCCTGTGGCATGGTGGGCTCCTGCCCCCAGGGGCTGATGGGAGTGGCCTAGGGCCTGGTGGGCTCCTGCCCGGGGCAGGGGGGGGGGCTGATGGGAGTGGCCTGGGGCCAGCTGCTTGCCAGGCCCTGCCCCTGGGTGAGGCCAGTCCGCCCGCAGGGAGTGGCACCATAGCCGGAGCATTGCTGCCAGATCCCTCTCACTGGCCCTGCACGGCCCCTGTGGCCACCCACACCTTCACCTGTGACATTCGGTGGCCCCAGGGCAGAGGCCCTGACAGGGGTTGGGGGAGGATGTCCAGGGAACAGTGACTTTGAGAGGAGGATGAAAGGAGGACTAGAGGAGCTGGAGGGAAGGAAAGTTCCAGAAGGAGGAGGGAACGCCCACAGACCCCCAGAGTGAAGTGCTCCTTGCCTTGCATGGCTGATCCTACCACCAGCCCTGACGCCCTCCCTCTCTCCCTCCCTTCTCTTCCCCTCCTCTCCTCCCCTCTCCACCGCCATGCCCACGTGCGTGCGTGCTGCTGCTGGGACGCGTGTGCAGAACAAGATCCAGGGCATGGTGTACGACTTTGTGACGAAGCAGGTGTTCGACATCACCATCATGATCCTCATCTGTCTCAACATGGTCACCATGATGGTGGAGACAGACGACCAGAGCGAGCTCAAGATAGACATCCTGTACAATATCAACATGGTCTTCATCATCATCTTCACCGGGGAGTGCGTGCTCAAGATGTTCGCGCTGCGCCACTACTACTTCACCATCGGCTGGAACATCTTCGACTTCGTGGTGGTCATCTTGTCCATCGTGGGTGAGCTGGCCCGGGCAGCCCTGGGGTGAACCCCTCCATCCCGTAGGGAGGCCAGCGCTGGGCAAACACACCTGTTGGTGCACCTGGCACACTCGGCTACACCGACACTCATGGGTGTCCCTGCCACGCTTTCCCTTTCCGCGTTGTTTTCACGCTAGGGGACTGCAGTACCCCACCCCCACCCCTGTCTGCGTTTCCCTTTGCTGCTGGAACAACCCAGGCACACGCTGGGCTCAGCCAGGGTGCTCCCCACTGCGTGCCAATATGCCTGCCCACTGGCTGAGGTGGAGTGCCACCCACTTTTATGTTCAACCGTGGTCCCTTGATCTCCAACCCCTAAGTAGCTGGGATTACAGGCTGGAGCCTGTTTTTGAAATAGGCCCTTACTTTGCCCAAGGTAGCCCTGAACTCTTGATCTTCCTACCTCTGCCTCCCAAACAGCTGCAATTACAGGTACACATCACCTCTCCTGGCTTGCCAGCTATGTTCCCTCTGCGTGCCCCCCCACCCCCAGGCAGGTAGTCTTGACTGCTAAGTCATGCCTCCAGCCCTGGTTTTTACCAGTTATTTTTAGGACAGGCACGCGTTTTCCACCTAGACATGGTCTAAGCCTGCATCTGACTATTTTAGGTTTCCCATAGGTGCTGGGACCACAGGCATGTTCCACTAGGTTCCACTTTTCCTCCATTGAGGAGTCCTGTGGCCTTTGTTCTTTCTAATCCTGGCAGCTCTTGAATGACAATCCTCCTGTTCTTAGTCTCCCAGGTAGCTAGGATCACAGATGTGAGCTCCCAGCATCTTACATCCTTTGTTCTTTTTTTGTTTTTGTTTTTTTTTTTTGTCAGTAGTGGGGCTTGAACTCAGGGCTGGGGCGCTGTCCCTGAGCTCTTGTGCTCGAGGCTAGAACTCTACCACCTTGAGCCACAGCACCACTTCCAATTTTCTGGTGGTTCACTGGAGATAAGAGTCTCATGGACTTTCCTGCCTGGGCTGGCTTTGAACCTCGATCCTCAGATCTCAGCCTCCTGAGTAGCTAGGATTATAGCTGTGAGCCTCAGCACCTGGCTTTCTTCATTCTTTATGCACAAATGTGTGTGATATTCGCAGGTAGCCTGACACCCATGCATACACCAGCACATGCCAAGAAATGCATTGCCCTGAGCAATGGATGTGTACTAGTGCCCACATTCAGAGTCAAAAGCGTAAGCAGGATCTGCACCAAGAAGAGCAGGGGCCATGATGTAACTGGGCGTCATTTACTGAGCAGTCCCCGGATGCCTTGCACTGTATTACACACTCTGTAGTCCTGCTTGTTCCTCAGAGCAATGCCATGAGCTGGCTACTGTATATTCCCATTCTTCAGATGAGGAAACTGAGTCACAAACAAATGGCATGCCTGGAGTCACATGGCTATTCTCTACCTCACCCCCTCTCGCTAATGCCCTCTGCAAACAGCCTTAAGAATCACCCCTCCCCCCACCCTGCCATCAGAGCCCAGTGCTTGTTGATTACACCTATGAGCTACCTTCTAGCTACTCAGGAGGCTGAGCTCTGAGGATTGCAGTTCAAAGCCAGCCAGGGCAGGAAAGTCCATGAGACTTTTATCTCCAATTGACAAGATCGGGAGCTGTGGCTCAAGTGGTAGAGCACTAACTTTAAGCACAAAAGCAAAGGGGCAGTGCCCAGGACCTGAGTATGTCCCATTTCCAGCTGACAAGATGAAGTAGCCACTGGGGACCCCTAAGAACTCGGGGAGAGCCCAGCCAAAGCCACACGTGCCCACCCCTGCCCCTGCCCCTCCTCCCTGTAGGCCTCGCGCTCTCAGATCTGATCCAGAAATACTTCGTGTCGCCCACGCTGTTCCGTGTGATCCGTCTGGCGCGGATTGGACGTGTCCTGCGGCTCATCCGCGGCGCCAAGGGCATCCGGACGCTGCTCTTCGCCCTCATGATGTCACTGCCCGCCCTCTTCAACATCGGCCTCCTCCTCTTCCTCGTCATGTTCATCTACTCCATCTTTGGCATGTCCAACTTTGCCTACGTCAAGAAAGAGTCGGGCATCGATGACATGTTCAACTTCGAGACCTTCGGCAACAGCATCATCTGTCTTTTCGAGATCACCACGTCAGCTGGCTGGGATGGGCTTCTGAACCCCATCCTCAACAGCGGGCCCCCAGACTGCGACCCCACCCTGGAGAACCCCGGCACCAGTGTCAAGGGTGACTGTGGCAATCCGTCCATCGGCATCTGCTTCTTCTGCAGCTACATCATCATCTCCTTCCTCATCGTGGTCAACATGTACATCGCCATCATCCTGGAGAACTTCAACGTGGCCACGGAGGAGAGCAGCGAGCCCCTGTGTGAGGATGACTTCGAGATGTTTTACGAGACGTGGGAGAAGTTTGACCCGGACGCCACACAGTTCATCGATTACAGCCGCCTCTCCGACTTCGTGGACACCCTACAGGAGCCGCTGAGGATCGCCAAGCCCAACAAGATCAAGCTCATCACCCTGGACCTACCCATGGTGCCGGGGGACAAAATCCACTGCCTGGACATCCTCTTCGCGCTCACCAAGGAGGTGCTGGGCGACTCCGGGGAGATGGACGCCCTCAAGCAGACCATGGAGGAGAAGTTCATGGCGGCCAACCCTTCCAAGGTCTCCTACGAGCCCATCACCACCACCCTCAAGAGGAAGCAGGAGGAGGTGTGCGCCACCAAGATCCAGAGGGCCTACCGCCGCCACCTGCTGCAGCGCTCCGTGAAGCAAGCGGCCTACCTGCACCGCCACGGCCAGGACGCCCGCGGCGCGCCCGAGAGCACCGGCCTCATCGCCAGCGCCATGAGCAAGATGTACGGCCCCGAGGACGGCGAGCACGGCGGCCAGAGTCGGGGCGAGGCCGGGGGCTCCACGGGGGCCAGCCCCCCCGACACCGCCGCGCCCCCCTCCCCCGCCCCCCCAGCAGGACACGCGGTGCGCCCAGGGGTCAAGGAGTCTCTTGTCTAGCGGGCAGCATCCGAGCGGCCAGCTGAGCCTTGGCACAGGCCTGGAGCGCCCCCCAGAGGGGGCCTGTGTGCAGGACAAGGGGGCGGGCTTTTGAGTTTGGGGGTGCATCCAGCTTCTCTGTGGGGGCCAGGAGTTGGCCAGGCCGGGGCTGACACTTAGGCCAAGGGAATGGTGCTGCCATCTCCAAGGTCCTCCTCTTACCTCCTTGGGGCTCTGTTGCCACTGCCCCGGCCTGGGGGGGGGGGGGGCAGAACGGGAGGGGCCAGCCTCTGATGAAGACGGCGGCCGTCCTGTCCACCCCAGTGCCCCCCTCAAATCCAGCCTGGACAGAGCCAAGTCTTCACTTCAGGAGTGGGGTGCCCTTCCCCAGGGCTCAGCCAGCCCCTCCCTTTCTGGCTCTGGGGGGGAACAAATTTCCCCTGCCAGTTCAGGAATTCCCTGGTTGTTGTTGTTTTTCCTCTGGAAATGAATACTGGATCCTGAGGCATCTGGCGGGGCCATGTCGGGCCCCTGGGCTGGCCCTCGGGGGAAGAGCAGAGGGATCCCGGGACCTGCCATTGTCTAGGAATGGTGACTGGGTAGAACAGGCTGGGCCCTGCCTGCTGCCCGGATCCACTCGGCCTGAGGCGTGGAGACGCCGGGGGTCTGGGCGCTTTCCTCTCTCCCCTCCCCACACCTTCATTACACCACCAGGGCTGCTCGTACCCCAGCAAGCTGCGGAGATCGCTCCCTTCTTATCACCCCCCCTCACCCCCCATCCCTTCCTCCCTCGTCATCCTTCCCCACCTCCTCAAAAATGTGACCTAAGGATGCTAGAGGTGAGCTCGCGTGGACTCGCGTGTTGGCCCCGGGGCGGGCAGCAGCGGAGGCTCCAGCTTCCTCCCGCCTGGAAAGCTAGCTCTGCCGGCTCTGCGCATGCTCTGGTGGACATGGCTGCCGCGGGCTTGGTTGGCTCCCAGAGGATGGCGGCTAGGTTTAAAGAAGGATGTGAACGTTCTGCTCAGGGGTCTCTGGGTTCGGTCACTGCGCGTGTGCTTCTAGGCCTGGAGGACAGCTGTGTGGCGAGCCTCTGTGTAGAGGTGACTAAATATGCACGCATGTCTCAGTATCTTTGTTTCTCTGTGTGTCAGTGCACACTAGAGTGTTGTCCCTGGTGTGTGTGTGTGTGTGTGTGTGTGTGTTCTGTATAGTCCTATTTGTGTAAATGTGCCTGAATAGGGACGAGTGTGCTATGAGCGTTGGAGTGAGTGTAAACACGTGGTAAGGTTTGCACACACTCTCCTATTGGGCTAAGTTCCTCTTCGTTTTCTTCTTGTGTCTCATTTGCCTAAAACTCAGGAAGCAGCAAAACCTTGACATTGGGGTGCACCTGTGCACCTGTGTAAGCCGTCCCCTCCCTCCGGCCGCCCTCCCTCCCTCTGCTTCCATTCCTGCTCCTCATCCTCAGCCCCATCCTTTTCCTTGTGGAGCCTGACCTTTCTTGGGGTGACTCCCGCAGGGGTCAGCCTCCCCCGGCTCAGTACTTGCTTCTCGGCCTTCCCTGCCTGGGCCCCGCCCCACGTGACCCCACAGCCTCAGCAGCCTCCCAGTGGGCGCTCTCCACATGCTGGGAACCCACTTCAGAGAAGGGATGGGCAGGGTTTGGCCCCCTCCCAGACAGATTCACACCCGTTCCTGCCTTGTCCCGGGGTGCGGGGGGTGTGTGTGTGGGGGAGCAGCCCCGCACCAGGCTGGTGGACATGCTTCTTTGTACAGTTCTTACAATAAACCCTCCCTGGGTGCCGCTGCTGTGTGGATTTCTCCTTTCTGCGACCCCCCCCCCGTGTGCTTTGGGGCGAGGGCTGAGAGCGGCAGGGAGACACAAGGGCCACAGGCTTTGGCCCATGCAGTGGGGGGCTCGATGCCGGGGAGCCCCTGGAGGATGCTGCAGAAGGAAGAGGAGAAGGCCTGCCCATCCTCATGCCCCTCCTCTCACCAACGGGCAGTGCCCAGGAAATACTCGTGGGGTCCTGTGGCCCTGACCTCTGCCCTCAGAAGCCAGAGACCTCAAGGCACCTGCGGGGCTCGGAGGGCTGCCCCCGGCCCCAGAGAGCCCAGGGCCACGGGCTGTGACAGGGCATTCTCACACAGCACATGTGGCTGCAAGTCCAGGCGATGCCCTGTCATGGGTCTGAGACCCAGGGCTGAGTTCCTCCGAGCTTATGAAGGCTTCCTCCTTCCAGGGTGTCTGTACCCCCCGCCCCTTTGCCCGAGGTTCCAAGATAGGGGCATGTGGGGCATGCGTGAGACAGGCTTCCCCTAAGATGGCCTTCAGTTGTCTGCTCGAGGGCTCCACTCCCAAGTTCTCGGCGGGTGGAGGGGGGTGTTCCGTATCCTGAGGGTTTCCTGAGCCCACTTAGGTTCCCATCTCCATCCTGAAGATCAGGGTTCTGCTCATTTTGTTTCTCCTCGCCTCCTCTGGGCCTCTCTTCATTGGCCTGATGCTGCTGCAGCCCTGAGCCTCCAATGGCAGAAGAAAAAAGGCAAAACACTAGGCAGGAGACAAGTATCATCAAATCCTGTCTCAAAATCACACGCGGGGCTGGGGTGGGCCTTAGGGGGTAGCGTGCTTGCCGGGCACTCTGAGGCCCTGAGTTCAGCTCCATGGTACCACATAAACAAAAACAAAATTATTAAAAAAAAAAATCACACACACACACACACACACACACACACACACACACACACACACACACTCAGAGCTCCCTCTTCCACCTCTCCAAGGACCCAAGATGGCTTTGTGTCATACAGCCCTAATATGTTATCTGGGTATTGGTGGCTCATGCCTATAATCCTAGCTACTCAGGAAGCTGAGATCTGGGGATCGTGGTTCAAAGCCAGCCCAGGCCATTGACTTGTCGCCAATTAACCAGCAAGAAAGCTAGAAGTGGAAGTGTTGTTCATATGTTAGAGCACCAGACTTTTTGTTTTCTTTTACATTTGCCAGTCCTGGGCCTTGGACTCAGGGCCTGAGCACTGTCCTTGACTTCTTTTTGCTCAAGGCTAGCACTCTGCCACTTGAGCCACAGTGCCACTTCTGGCCTTTTCTATATATGTGGTGCTGGGGAATCGAACCCAGGGCTTCATGTATACTAGACAAGCACTCTTGCCACTAGGCCATATTCCCAGCCTCTAGAGCACCAGACTTGACCAACAAAGATAAAGGAGAACCCCAGGCCCAGAGTTCAAACCCCCCACCCAAACTCATGAACACACATGCGCAAACGTGCTACTGAAATTAGTTTTATTTCACACAGATGAGGAATGAAGCAGCTTGGGATCTGAGAGCCTAGGCATGAGGGCCGTCCTTCTGGTGCTACTAGAATGAGAGGCAGAGAAACTGCGCTTTGTGGGCTGTTGTCCCATCAGGGGCCGCTGGCCCTTGAATGCCAGAGTCATGGACTTTGCCCCTCTGCCTTGCCTGGCGCATCACCGCGTGCTCCCAAGTGAAGGACACATGGAGACTCCCAGGCTTTGGCTGGTACACTCAGGGCTAGGATGGAACCTGACCCCGCTCAGCCCAGGGCTCCTTCCCGGAGTCCCTGCCTTCTTGCGTCCCTAATCCTGAGCCCCTCTTCCCTCTCCTGTCCTCCCGCCCCTTCTTTTGGTGTTATCTTCCTGGAATGGTGGGGGCACCAGAGGTAGGGTGCGTAGCCCAGGACAGCTGGGGGTGGGGCGGGGGTGGCGATGAGTTCTTCTGTGCTGGGAAGGAAAAGGGCATCACAAACCAAGCACAGGGGTCAGCGCTGTTGTCACCAGTAAGGGAACAGCCTGGCCCCAACTGTGACAAATAGCCCCAATGCCATGTGGGGCCCGCCGCTCACCTCTCCTGGAAGCCTTGGCCCGCCATGAATGGGAATGAGGTCCAAAGGGCACATCTGCATCCCTCCCACGGGCGTGCTAACGCAGTCAGTGTGCAGGATGCCAACTGCCCCCCCCCAGCAATGCCCCTGCCCCTACCCACCGTCACCGGAACCCCAGAACCAGCTCCACACAGGCCAGACAACCCCACACGTGTGCACCAAGCCTTCCTCAGTATCCCCCAGCCTTGGGGACATGAGCCCCAAAGCTACCCAAGGCCTCCATCATCAGGGACTCAGGAGGGCAGAGCTGGCTCACAGGAGACATCTGGACTTTGTCCCGCTCCCTGAGCTGGTCTTTCTCCAGCTACCCCAACACCAGCAAGGGGGGGCCCAGGGTCCCCACGATGACCTCAGGTGATGTTCTTATTCCTAGGCCGTTTGTTCCATGAGCTGAACATCTGACACCTTTTCAGAGAAATGTTGTGTTGTGGTTTTTTTTCATCTGAACATCTGGAAATGATGGAAAACATCTGGGACGGGCCAGAACGAGTTGTTCTCTGGATGAAAACCCCCTGGGCCCCAATTTCCACAGTTCAGGCCCTGGTCTGCACTTCTCAGAAGCTGCCCCCCGCCCTGTCAGGTGCGGTGTGGACCCGGGATAGTGAGGGGCCCAGACCCTGCTCCACCTAGTGAGGAAGAGAGTCCCCCCCTTCCCTAAACCCAGGCAAGTTTGCCCGTCGCACAGGCTGCTTGTGAAACAGGGTTGTGAAGATGGTGAGACGGGGACAGAGACCCTGACGATGTAACTTCCATCTTCTCCTGGGGGGTCCGAGGACAAGGAAGGGAAGGGAGCTGCCTGAAGACAGGACTCCGAGTCCAAGTGGAGGCGGTGGTATGCACGCTTGCCACGTCCAGCTGTACTAGTTGCACACTGCACGGGGAGATTCCCCGAGGGGCAAGGGTTGTGTGGAACTGGGGAGCAGGGACACAAAGTTGATATGAGATGAACTTGAGTGCTGATCCCATCTGCTGACTGGAAAGCTGGGGTGTGTGTGTGTGTGTGTGTGTGTGTGTGTGTGTGTGTGTGACCACTGGGGCTTGAACTCAGGCCCCGGTGCTCTTGCCTGGCTTTTCCTCTCAAGCTAATGTTCTACTTCTGGCTTTTTGCTGGTTACTTGGAGAGGAGAGTCTCAGGGATTTGTCTGCCCAGGCTGGCTTTGACCTTCCGTCTTCAGCCCACAGCCTCCTAGGTAGCTAGGATTGCAGGCATGAGCCATCGGTGCCCCAGCTCAGAGAGCCTTTTAGTTTCAGAACCTGAGGGCTCCCCAACACCAGCCCCTTCCCGGGACCCCTAGAGCTTCAAACAACACTTCCGTGCCCTCACAGTTCCACGGATCCCCCTGGGCTGGTGGGGACTTTATGCTAAGCCATCTTTACCTAAGCCCAGCCCCTTGCGCTGCCCTGGGAGCGAGAGCGGTCACGTTTCCTAAGTGGCTGCCTCCTTTGGCCTGTTCTCGCTCGAGAACCTCCGTGGCTCCCTTCCTCCACTAGGCCAACGTTGGACATAGCTGCCTGGGCCCTAGATGAGAAGCTCTGCTGGGGACCCCTCCAGATGTCCAGCCTGGCTCATAGCTGACCCTTGACCTCTACACTGGCCTTCCTTAGTGTCCCGCTTCCTGTCGTGAGAGGGTGGTCGGGGACAGAGGGGCCGAGTTCGATGTGGTCGTGGACGGGTTTGTGTCCTGCTCGGTGGCTTGGGGGAAAGGCTGGCGGGGCTCTGCCGCTCAGCAGGCCAAGGATGAGAAGAAGCCTCTCTCCCAGGACTTCTACTGAGGACTCCAGCTGTGTGGTCTACACCTGAACCCCGCCAGCCTGCGAGGCCTAGCGGACGAGAGGCCGCCCTCTCCCAGAGTCCCCAGGGTGCTCAGAGAGTTGGTGCCTCCCCTGGGTTCCAATTTGCATGGCAGGAAGGGGCCTGGGGGGTGGGGGAGAGGCAGGGAGGGACAAGCTGTAGACCAGGCAGTTATATGTTTTTTCCCCCCCACAAAACCTCAGACCGAGGACCTGGTGACAGGCTTGGATTGGACAGCGCGGTGACCATGGCTCGGCTGGGTCCGGCTCCCAGGCTCCAGCACTGGCTGCTGCTGGTGCTGCTCCTCTCGGGTATGGCTGCCGGCTTGACTCTGTGTCTAGGGCTCCTGCTCGCTCCTTCTGCGCCTCTTTCTGTCTCTTGTCTCTCTGCCGGCCCCGGGGGGCAGCCTTGGTGATGGACTCGGGGTGGGCACTGGCTGGAGGGGGTGGAGCAAGCCTGGCGGGCAGCCATTCAGGTGGAGGAAGAACTGGTAACATGCGGCCTGTCCTAACGCCCCTGAGGACAGCACAGGGGAGCAGGCGGGGGGAGGCTACCCCCAGCCAGATCCCGGGAGGCGCACGTTCCAGAAGGAGACCCCTCCTCATCTGGAAGGCAGTAGAGCCCTCCCAGCTGGGACTTCCTTCCTGTCTCATTTAAACGTCTGCCCAAGGCCACCCAAAGGGTCCAGGGGAGAAGGGGAGCTGGAGGGAGACCTTCTTGCCTCCCCAGGACACGGAGGGCTGAGGGGGTCATGGAGCTGAAGTCCTGGAAGGAAGAAGTGACGTTGGGAATGTAAAGGGTCCAGGGGTGGGGTGGCCAGCAGAGGGGAGAGAGGCCTGACTGGCCCCACCCACTTCCCCCCCCCCCCCACTGCAGACGAGCCCGTGCCTGCAATGTCAACAAGGGACCGGATACAGAACCCTTCAGGTCAGTCACTCCATCTACCCACCCGAGGGCAAGTATGTCTGTGCAACACGGGAACACTGGTCTTTGTCCTCCAACCCCTCTGTCCTGTCCTGCCATGGGTCCCCCTCTCCAGGCCTTCATCCTCAAGCCTCCTTAGGGTCTTCCACTGAGGCCCCATTTCCAGCTAGCTGTCATCCTTTCGTGCTCCTGGACACTGGGAGAGGGGCTAACCCAGCTGTCAAGCAGAGGAGCCAGGGGGGACCCCACCGAGGCCTCAGGCCTGGCTGTCCAGGGGTGAATGAGTACTCCAGTCTCTGGGCAAGAGTACAAAGAGGAGTAGGTAGAAGGGGGTGATGGGGAAGGGCTTTCATTGAAGGCCTTAGAATTTGTCTTTATCCTCTGGGGATTGTGGGGGGCCCTAGGGGATTTCAGGCAGGTGCAGGGCAGCTGGGGGGCGGCGGGGAGTGGGAAGGACAGAGGAAGCATCAGCCAGGCTGCTGAGGCCTGAGTCCCCTTTGTAATGGGCATGGAAAGAAACCAGAAGCTCCTACAGCTCTTGTGAAGGAAACTCAAATGAGCAGAGCGGGGTCAGGAAGAGGCGGGTCTGGCGGCTTGGCTTGTGGCCTCTCTTCACGTGGCTCTGCTCCTCCACACCTGTGTCCTGACCAGCCCACACAAGGACAATGGAGGCAGCCCAAGCCCCCCGCCCCGGCCCGCCAGAGCTGAGTGAGGCTAGCTGGCAAGAAGATGCCAAGAGGGATTTGGGGTTTGGCCTTGGTGTCCACAGGAAGTGCTTGTTCCAGAATCTGGCAGCATCCACGGTTCGTGGCCAGGAAACGGGGCTCCGTGGTGAAGATGTATTGCCATGCTGATGGCTCCAGCATCTCTGACGTGGTGACGTGGTTCCGGAAGCCAGAGATGAATATGGACCCCCAGATAGTGCTCCCAGAACAGGACCGCATCAAGATGTCCCCCAACGGCTCCATCCACATCCTCACCATCCAAGGGGTGCAGTTTGAGGACAACGGCATCTACTTCTGCAAGCAGGAGTGCACCAGGGGGAGCTCCACGAGGGAGTTCCTCGGCTGCGGCACGGAGCTGCGAGTCATGGGTGTGTCTGGACCCCGCCCCCCCACCCAGCCCAGCCCAGGTCCCACGGGAGGGGGCCCCAGCCCTGCAGCATCCCAGAGAGCCGCTGGGCAGCCATCCCGGAGGGGGCCCGGAGGTGGGCTCTGTGTGCAGTCCTCCCCCACCCCGCCACATCCCCCACTTGATGTTCCCCAGGGTTCAGCACCTTGGCACAGCTGAAGCGGCGGAACACACTGAAGGATGGCATCATCATGATCCAGACCCTGCTCATCATCCTCTTCATCATCGTGCCCATCTTCCTGTTGCTGGACAAGGTGGGGGGGCCTTGGCAGAGGCTGGGGGGGGGCGGGGAGCTCAGGACACATCAGACACGGGCAGGGCTTCCATCTCCCCAGTCCTTGAGTTTGCCTGCTTGACTCAGCCTGGCCCCAGAGCCTCTCCGTGGGTTTACCCCGTCTCGCCCGTTAGGGGGCAGGGATGGGGGGATGCTAATAGGGACCTCTCCCCCACCTCTGTCCCGCAGGATGAGAGCAAGCCTGGGATGGAGGAAGATCACACCTATGAGGTAAGGACTAGAGTGACCTGGAAGTGGAACATCAGTGAGTCCCACGGTTGCCGTGATCAGGGTGTGGCCCAAGCCTGAGCTCCATTTCATGTCTTCAGGGCCTGAACGTGGACCAGACCGCCACCTATGAGGACATAGTGACTCTACGGACAGGAGAGGTGAAGTGGTCTGTTGGAGAGCACCCAGGTCAGGAGTGAGGAATCGGGCTCCTCACCCCGACACAGCTCCTGGGCCTCACTGCCTGCCTCAAAACTGCCTGGCTCGTGGCCCATCCCTTCCTTCCGGAACCCCGCAGTTGGCCTCCGAAGTTGACCTGCCAGAGCTGCCTCCCTACCCAATTCCTGATTCCCAGCTCCTGCCAAAGGGCCTGGGGTCGAAGGACAACAGGGCAGTGACCTGGAACAAGGGATTCTCTGGTGACAGACTGGACTCAGCCTTCCAGGGGTTCTGTGTGGGATTTGTCCCCATGTTTGGGACAGGAAAGGCTAGATGAGACTTGTCAGAACCTGCAGATGAACTCAAAGTTGATGAACTACCTACAGAGCCTGGGAAGGGCCAGGACCCAAGTGGTCTGTGAGAACTTTGTTCCTCATGCCATCCTCTCCCATCACTGAGGGCTCCTAGCCTGGAACCCATTCTCCCAATGGAATAAACATGTCTGACAACTACCCCACAGAATTATGGTTCATAGGGCAGGTGGACATGATGGCCCTATGTGCAGGTGTGGCATCTAAATGTGGTACTTGTGGGCTTCTGAGGTTGTGGGAGGAGGTAACTGTCCCGATCACCCTCCCTTTCTCGCTGAAGGCTCAGGTGGGGCCTGTGGTCACACTGCCAGTTTTCTGCCCTTGACCCTGTCTAGGCCTAGAGCAACTGGAGAAAGGGGACCTAAGGGGTGCTAGACAGGGGAGCCCTGGGTTCCACGGAGCCAACAAGTAGCAACTGAGTCCTAGCTGCCCCACAGGGCCAGGAGCTCAGCCTTGAAGGGCTTTGATCTCCGCCACCTATCCCAAACCTCATTCCATCTGCATCAACAAAGCTCTTCCAAAGTGCTGCAGGGCCCGACCTGCTCAGACCGGCCTGTGCAGCTGTGGCCTGGGTCTAGGCCCCCCAGATGGCCTTTCCCTCCAGAGGGCAGGGATTTCCTGCCTCTGCAGCACCTCTCACCGCCTACCTGTGACTTGGGGGAGGGGGGACTCCTGGGGCTTGAACTCAGGGCCTGGTACTGTCCCTGAGCATTTTTGCTCAAGGCTAGGGCTCTACCACTTGAGTCACGGCTCCACTTTTTGTAGTTAATTGGAGATGAAGCATGTCATGGATTTTCCTGCCTGGATCAGCTTCACACTGCAGACCCCTCAGATCTCTGAGAAGTTAGGATTATGGGTGTGAGCCACTCAGTGTCCAGCCTACCGGTGACGTTTAAACCTGACCCAGAGCCGTGAAGAGATTCTTGGACTGGGGATGTAGCTCAAGTGGTAGAGCACCTATGTAGCGAGTCCCAGTATCACTAGAGGGAGAGAGAGAGAAGAGGCTTTGTATGGTGAACTTTCTCAGTGTCACATCCTCACCCCCACCCCCCACCCCACAAGGGCTCCACTGTCCCCATATTGTGCTCCCTTGGTCTCTACAAATTAGGGCTCAAGCTATCCACTGCAGGTGTAACTGGAGGCAGCTAACAGCTTGGAGGTCAAGTGCAGCTAACTTGTATGTGTCAGGCCATCCTGCCAAGCCGGGCTGTGCCCCACTTCCTGTTGACCTGGAGGGTATGCAGAAACATGCTCTGGATTCCTACTCTGAGGGAACCACTCATTTCCCTGGAGAACCATAGCTACTGCATGAGAGCTAGTGAGAAAAAGCCAATTTGTAGCGGATGCCTCCCACCCCCACCCCGAGAGTTCTGGATGGGAAGGTGGGTTACACACACACAACTGGAGTTTCGGGTCAGTCTGTCACTCGGCAGGACTGCCCTGGGCCGGGCTGGGCTGAGTGAGGCCAGCTGTTTGTTCCCTCTCTGGTCTGGGCTCCTAGAGGAAACTGGCTTGTTTTGGCATCTTTCTCCACTGAGCTGAGCCCTCGCTTTCCTGTTATTTTGCATAATGGCACTAATTCTGTCCTCTGCCTTCACCAGGGACCTAGGCAGCCAGTCGAGGGTGAGGAAAGGCTTCACTTCTCCCCCAAGCAGGGTCTCCCCCTGTTTGGGGCTTCCCTGAATCGGGGGATTGGGGCGGGGGGGCCTTGGATTTACTGAAAGACAACATCTTCCAGTAGCTGGAGTTCCCTGAGGCTTTGAAATGCTCATTGGGCAGGAGGTTTCATCCTCCAGCAGTCACCCCAAAAGGGTCATAATGGCCCACCTTGCTGTGTTGAGTCCTGCTGTGGCTGTTTTGTAGGGTGCTGGTCCCTGGAACTCACTGAGGCAGTAGGAACCTAGTTGGGGCACACGGGCAGGCATGATGACCATCTCAGGGTCTCGGTTGCTTTATCTGGAAACCTATCTGGAGCCTGGCACCACACCGGGCTCCCGGTGATGATTTTAAAACATTTATCCTATAAAATTAAATTTGTTGGGCTGGGAATATGGCCTAGCGGTAGAGGACTTGCCTCGCATACATGATGCCCTGGGTTCGATTCCTCAGCACCACATATATAGAAAATGGCCAGAAGTGGCGCTGTGGCTCAAGCGGCAAAGTGCTAGCCTTGAGCAAAAAGAAGCCAGGGACAGTGCTCAGGCCCTGAGTCCAAGCCCCAGGACTGGTTAAAAAAAATTAAATTTGTTTGGTTTTCTAAACAGGAAGTTTGTACAGTTTTACAGATTCTAGAACACGTATAGGCTCTTATGACCACCTCCACAATCAGGAAGCAGAGTGTGAAAGATGCTTTTTTGGGGGGTCCAGTGAACATAAATTGAACATGTTTTTTTTACCGCTCATAACATTTTGCTGAGTAGGCCATACTATTTTACATTTTCTTGCTTCCACACCAACACCATCCTGAAAGACCCTTCCAACCCAGATGCAGTATTCTTCCCGTCGCAGCTGCCTCCCTTGAAAGGCTTTATAGCAATAAGGTTGAGGCAAACGAAGAAGGAAAGGATTCAGGGCACGGAACAACACTGGGACAACTTGAACTGCCTTCAAAAAGTCTGTGCTTTGAAGAGGTGACTGCCCACGTGTAGCACAAGGCCCAAAGTCCTACAGACTCTGCCCTTGGGAACAGGCCCTGAATCGGCCTCTCAGAACCTTCCAGAGACGCTGCCGAACCATCCTCCTGGACGCCCAGCTCCTCTCAGCCTCCCCTTCCCCAGCATGAAGCACTGAGACCCTCGGTGGACGGCATGCCCCACTGCCCCACTGGGGGAATCCGGCTGCGTCCCTCGGGACCCTGGTTTAAGGTTCCTCCTCTGCTCTAGCTTGACTTCCGGCCCCTCTCACTGCAGGTGCTGCTTGGGCTAGGGTGATCTGACCCAAGATTTGGGGTGTTTTTCCAGCGGAATCAGAGATAAGAGAAAAACAAGACATAGAAAAGAAAAAAAAAAACCCACCACTGTCTGAATGGCAGCGGTGAGCAGTGTGCGGGCCTAGTAGGTGTCCAGCTTGGTGGGGGGGTTCCTACACGGGGCCTCAAAGGCCAACTGGAAACACCATGTTTAGGATTCTCAGGTTCTCTCTATTCCCTTAAGTCTACTTCAGAGCTGAGAAATCCCTGGGCATGTTCCAGGTCATTGAGCCACTGCTGTTATGACACCCTCCCATCCTGTGTTGTCCTACAAACAACAACGAACCTTCCATTTGAGATAACCTCATTGCTCGCTGCAACACAAAGGCCTTACTTGGGAATATGGGCAACGACAAAGAGCAAAAGTTAACAGGCATCAAGTGTGGAGCACGGTCTGCACACCTATAATACCAGCTACTTGAGAAGCTGAGGTGGACAGAATTGTGTGTCAAGGCCAAGCCAGGCAAAACGTTAGCAAGAGACTATCTCAACCAGAAAGCTGGATGGGATGATTCACACCTGTTATTCCAGCCATGAAGAAGGCAATGAAAAGATCGTGGTCAGGGGCTGGGAATGTGGCCTAGTGGTAGAGTGCTTGCCTCGTATACATGAAGCCCTGGCTTCGATTCCTCAGCACCACATGTATAGAAAAAGCCGGAAGTGGCGCTGTGGCTCAAATGGTACAGTGCTAGCCTTGAGCAAAAAGAAGCCAGGGCCCTGAGTTCAAGCCCCAGAACTGGAAAAAGATCATGGTCCATACTGGATCAGGTACAAGCATGAGACCCTATTTGACAAAGAAAAAAAGAAAAAGAAGAAGAAAAAGAAAAGACTGGTGTTATGGCTTAAGGGATGGAATGACTGCCTAACAAGCGTGAGTCCTTGAGCTCAAACCCTAGTTTGAATGAAAAATAACTATAAAGAAACATATTAAATCCTAAGAATTCGTTAAAATGCATTTGACTGATCCTAATACAAGTTAAAAATAAAACACAGGGACTGGGGATATAGCCTAGTGGCAAGAGCGCTTGCCTCATATACATGAAGACCTGGGTTCGATTCCCCAGCACCACATATACAGAAAACGGCTAGAAGTGGCGCTGTGACTCAAGTGGCAGAGTGCTAGCCTTGAGCACAAAGAAGCCAGGGACAGTGCTCAGGCCCTGAGTCCAAGGCCCAGGACTGGCAAAAACAAACAAACAAAAACACATCCTTCCCATGGACCTAAGCTGGTTTTCTTCGCATGGTAGGGTGGGGAAAGGAGACACCACTGAGACCCAGGTCCCCAGTATGTTTAGAATGTTGACACAAATGTGGACTCAGCACATGTGCATGGCCTTGGTGTCTACTCCTTTATTTAATGTTTTTCACAAATGTCAGGCTAGCATTTAAGTTCTTGTCCTTGTTATTTGTAAGCAACTGTACTAATAGGAGAACATCAAGAGACAATATGTCTACCTTGCCATCCCAGCAAGTCCAGATTCTGAGTTCTTCCTTCCATACCTTTGCTCTCTTCAGCAGCTGTGTCTGAATTCCCACCACTGGGTCTGCTAGCTTGCTCACTTCCCGCCCCCCTCCCCTGGCTGACTCTCTCATCTCTCTCTCTCTTTCAGCTATTTCCCAACTTGAAATTTCTCTCTATCTTTTGCTATTACATGCTATTACATTTTCTCTCTTCCTAGTAGACTATAAGCTCCAGAAGATGATGATGCCTTCCTTGTAGCCCTCCGAGGTCATTCCTCCATGCTTGAATCCTCTGCTGCACTGTGGGGTGAACTCAAGGGTCCAGTGAGATATAGGAAGTGAAAACGATGTACACTGAAATGTGCAATACAAATATAAAAGATGATGAGATTTGGTTCACTGAATCAGGCTACATTAGGTTGTTTTATTTTTTCTACCCCTTTTCTTAGTGCCTGTGGGTACCTCATTCTGGGGCTGATGTTCTTGCATTCAATCCCTCCCTCTTCAATGAACATCTGCGCCCTGCTAAGCTGTTCACCAAGAAAAGTCTTCTTTACACCAGACAATACCACTAGATCAGGCTCAGGGGTAGGGGTGGGAGTTCACTGAGGTTGGAGCTCCAGGCCTTGTGCTTATCTGAAAGGTGCTTTACTACTTGAGCCACTCTGCCAGTTCCTTTTTGTGTTGGTTATTTATTTATTTTTTTAGCAAAATAATCATTTTAATTGATGAGTTTAATTTATGCCAATATGGGCAACGCAAATTATGTTTGGAATTAAATTGATTTTCCTCAAGCAGAATCTGTGTGGCTCATTTGTATAACTATGGGATGCCATTGCACTGCCCGTTCATTAGTTTCAATTATGTGGCATTAACCATTTACCTGTCTCAAATATTGAGCCTAACTGAGCAACCATATTACTTTCTTTTTTTTTTTTTTTTTGCCAGTCCTGGGCCTTGGACTCAGGGCCTGAGCACTGTCCCTGGCTTCTTTTTGCTCAAGGCTAGCACTCTGCCACTTGAGCCACAGCGCCACTTCTGGCCGTTTTCTGTATATGTGGTGCTGGGAATTGAATCCAGGGCCTCATGTACACGAGGCAAGCACTCTTGCCACTAGGCCATATCCCCAGCCCCGAGCAACCATATTTCTTAATATGTCCTTGAAAGCATTTATGTTTCTTAAAATAATTCCTGTGTTTGAACCACAATACCAGTTGTGTCATTTGTATCCAATGCCACCAAGCTATCCCCAGGCTATCTCCAGGCACGCCCCCAGGTATGCCCCAGGCTATCGCCCAGGCATGCCCCCAGGCTATCCCCTGGCACGCCCAGGCAAGCCCCCAGGCTAGCCCCAGGCTAGCCCCAGGCACTCCCCAGGCTATCCCCTGGCACACCCCCAGGTTACCCCCAGGTACGCCCCCGGGCTATCCCCAGGCACACCCCGGGCTATCCCCAGGCATGTCTCCAGGCAAGCCCCCAGGCTATCCCCAGGCACGCTCCAGGCTATCCCCTGGCACGCCCCCAGGCATGCCGCATGCCCCAGGCTATCCCCTGGCGCTCCCCAGGCTATCCCCCAGGCAGGCCCCCAGGCTATCCCCTGGCACACCCCCAGGCACACCCCCAGGCAGGCCCTCAGGCTATCCCCAGGCACACCCCCAATCTATCCACTGGTATGCCCCCAGGCTAGTTCCCCGGCACGCCCCCAGGCTTTCTCCCCAGGCATGCCCCCAGGCAGTTATCCAGGCACGGAGGATTGTAAATTGGAGGTCCTACATGGAAAGATCCTGGCTAAAAAAAATTTTAAAAATCAAAAGACTTAGGATGCTAGAGGCAGACAATTATTACTTGAGTGCAATAACCAGCCTCTTATCTCCAGGGAAGAGGAGCTGAGCTAGTTGACTCTAAAGAACCAGCTAAGCACCAGTGGCTCACGCCTGTAATCCTAGCTATTCAGGAGGCTGAGATCTGAGGATCATGGTTCAAAGTTAACCTGGTAAAGTCCATGAGACTGGAAGCGGAACTGTGCCTCAAATGATAAGAGCACTGGCCTTGAGCAAAAAGCTCAAAAATAGTGCCCAGGCCCTCAGTTCAAGCCCCAGGACTGGTGTGTATACAAGCACACACACACACACACACACACACACACACACACACACACACACACACACACACACAGAACCTCCTCACAACTAGGATGAGAAATACGGATCACCCAGCCCATGAACTTGAACCTAAGAGGGGCTCTCAAAGCCTGAAAGAAGCACTTTCGAATCAAGAGCAGATCTGTAACCTTTCATGGAAAGTACACAGAATCCCAGAGATGGCCAAGTTTAGAAGTATGAAGGACTTCCATATCCACTGAGAGAAATCCATGGACTTCAAATTAGAAAAAGGCTATTCTGTAAAGATGGCTGAAAGTTACATCCTAAGCCTATGGAGGCTGACACTGGAAGAACCATGTGCCACAAAGACTGTTCTTAGGCCGTCTCCAAACCAGAGAAGTCAGATATCTCAGCAATGACACAAGACTGGACTATTTCCTGTAATGAGAGAAAACAAAATCCCAAGAAATCTTACTTTCTACTCCCAATGAATCATGGATAGGATCTTTACTCCAATGAATCATGGATGCAGTCTCTGGTTCTGAGAAGACCCAGAATAGAGGACAGGCCACCAACTTCTACTACCACATGTATTTCTACAGTTCCTCTCCCTGGGTCCAGTGGTTGCCATAGGAACCTTCTGTAAAATATATTCCTGGGAATCTCCGAAGTCCCAAAGTCCTCTGGGTCAACCCAGTTCTGGAATCACCTTAGTTCTGAGGAATGAGAAAAGATGCTCCCCTCCCCAGCTTGTTACTACCTGTCCTGTCTGATGGGGAGCAGAGCCACACCTACTTTGTGCCCACCTTGTGTGGCTATGAGACAGTCCCCCAACTCTCGCGTGTGCTGTCCCCACTCCTCAGGAGGGAGTGTGGGGTCAGAAGTTTCTCCCTCTGTCATTGAAACACTATGTCAGTGCCCCAAGGGACACAGGAGGCGGATGTCAGGGGAGGTAGAAGGAGACATGGGCTCAGGGACTCTCCTCCTCTTCCCACCTGGTTCCCCCTCTTTGGTGGAACCAGAAAGATGTTCTTGCTATCCCTGTGGCCCTTGAGACTGTCTTTTTGGAGATTTTCTCTCTGACTTTCCCCCACCACCCATCTGACTAGAGAGCAGCCCCCAGGGTCCTAGTAGTCTCCTTGAAGGGAAGATGACAGGATTGGGAACAGGGTGAGTGGGAGGAGCTTCTGAATTATCCATCAGCATAAGGCGCCCATGGCCCCATTCATAAATGCATAGGGACAACAGGTGAAGGCCTTGAGGTGGGGGAGAAGGGGCCAGGGTATAAAAAGGGCCCACAAGGGAACAACTCCAGGATCCTAGGACCCAGCTTCCCAAACTGCTCAGGGCCCTGTGGACAGCTCAGCCCACTGCAATGGCTGCAGGTAAGCACTTCTAAAGTTCACTTCTAAATGGGCGGTTGTGATGTGGACCCATGTATGGGGACCCTGCAGATGGGATGGGGGCAAAGAAGTGAGTATAGCTATCTAAGCCCAACTGGCCATCATGAGAGATCTCAGAAGGTGGGGGGGTAGGAGGAGCTGCTCTGGGGATGGGGAGAAAATGGTCTCTGCTCTCCAGCCTTCTCTAGCCTCCTGCCTCTCCCTCTAGGCTTTCGTAGTACCTGGCTTCTGGCCTTTACCCTACTCAACCTGTCCTGGTCTCAGGAGGCTGGTGCCTTCCCAGCGATGTCTTTGTCCAGCCTGTTTGCCAATGCTGTGCTCCGAGCTCAGCACCTGCACCAGCTGGCCGCCAACTCCTACAAAGAATTTGTAAGCTCTCTGGGGATGGGCACCCAGCTGGGGTGGCAGGGTGGGGAAAGTTCCTCTCTGGGAAGCCATGGGAAAAAGCTAAGGTCTCAGGGTTGTCTTATGCAAACTAAGTGCTATCAGAGGAGGGGGGGTTTCCAATAAAGTAGCAATGCTTCCCCAGGAACGTACCTACATCTCCGAGGGACAACGATATTCCATCCAGAATGTCCAGGCCTTCTTCTGCTTCTCAGAGACCATCCCAGCTCCCTTAGGCAAAAATGAGGCCCAGCAGAAATCCGTGAGTGGTCCTCAGGCTATCTTCGCCTGCTGTTCTCCCTTCCCTCCAGGTAGCCCTGCCCGTACCCCAGGCTGGGGGTGCCTTCTCTCTCAAGGATGGGGAGGTGCAGGAGGCCCGCGCAAAAGCCATGGGGCCACATATCCTCACCCAGCCTTTGCCCACAGGACTTGGAGCTGCTCAACTTCTCACTGCTACTCATCCAGTCCTGGCTGGTGCCTGCGCAGTTCCTTAGCAGAGTCCTAACCAACAGCCTGGTGTTGGGCACCTCGGACCGTGTCTATGAGAAACTGAAGGACCTGGAGGAAGGCATCCAGGCTCTGATGCGGGTGAGGATGGGACCGGTGTCTCCAGCAGTGGGGCCATGACACTCTGACTAGGCTTAGAAGTCATACTGGTCTAGCTGGGAGCTAGAGATGCTACTCTCTTTTTCCCCCAGTTAGATCTCAATCTAAAAGAATGCAGCTTAGTCCCTATTTCCTCTTCTGAATCATCTAGGTCTTTCTCTGCCCCTGGAGGATAGAGAGGGACATAAACGGGGAAGGGCGACAGAGTTCTCAGGATTCCTCTGTCTCTTTTACCTTTCTTTCCTCTTTCAGGAGCTGGAAGATGGCAGCCCCCGGGCTGGACAGATCCTCAGACAAACCTATGAAAAGTTTGAAGCCAATGCGCGCACTGATGATGCACTCCTCAAGAACTATGGGCTGCTCTCTTGCTTCAAGAAGGACTTGCACAAGACTGAGACCTACCTGCGGCTCATGAGGTGTCGTCGCTTTGTGGAGAATGGCTGTGGCTTCTAATCGCACAGTGTCTCTATCACCCTCCTCCTTCCCTTGAAAGGGCCTCTCCAGTGCCCACCACCCTGGACCTAATAAAATGAAGTTGCATCATATTCTGTCTCAGTGTCTCTCTATTGGGGAGGGAGGCAGCGTGGGAGAAAGGGTAGAATGGGAAGCCAACCTGCAGATCCTGGACACAGACTTGGTTTTCCTGAATCATGATTAAGTGGGCACATCACCCTCTCCGTGATACGCTAAGTCTATTTCCTCCAGCGGGGGAGGAAATCCTCGCTTTCTGCAGTCTCGTAGGTCAGTAAGGCCATATGTTACTCCCATAAAGTACTTGGGGACATTTCTCCCTCCTCTATCAACATCAGCAATTTCAAACTTGGGAAGAAATAAAAACAACACAACCTGAAAAGTGCCGGAAAGTGAGATAATACAAGTGAACTCATAGAATTGCTTTCTTTGCCCAGCCTTTTATCTATTCTAGAAGCATGTAATTAATTTCAGATGCACCTAAATTTTAAGATGAATATCCATTTGTTCCAACTACCCTTGGGAGACAAAAATCAGTCCAAGGATTGGCCAGGGCCAAACAGAACCAGCATCTGGAATCTGAATTAGGGATGGCAAATTCAATGCCAATGTGTGCCAGGTAGATAACGGAAGTGTTGGGACAACTAGAGAAGTGTTGAGGGCTGGGGATAAATCGCAGTTGACACTCTGGCTCCTGTGGGAGCTACAGTGTTGAGGAGTGGGGTCAGCTAACATGGGGCTCATCCAGCCTGTGCCCTTCATGACAGGAGGGGCATATCTGCCGTGCCCTCTGATCCTTTAAGACATTCAGACTTAGGGGCTGGGGATATGGCCTAGTGGCAAGAGTGCCTGCCTCATATACATGAGGCCCTGGGTTCGATTCCCCAGCACCACATATACAGAAAAGGGCCAGAAGTGGCGCTGTGGCTCAAGCAGCAGAGTGCTAGCCTTGAGCAAAAAGAAGCCAGGGACAGTGCTCAGGCCCTGAGTCCAAGCCCCAGGACTGGCCAAAAAAAAAAGACATTCAGACTTTTACATGGATCTAAGTTTTAAACACTGGTAACTAATATTTATGGAAAACATTTTAAGGGCAAAATTTAACCCCAACACATTTGAAAACATAAGAGTAGCGAATAAGGAAGAGAGCCAGAAAGACATGTATTGCATGTAATTTGTGCTCTTGAACAAAGCGATAACATTATGCTATTTTATAAGGCTTAGGTGAGGATTAAGTGAAATGATGTTTCTGAAATGATTGACGTATTACTGAACTCAACTTATTGTGCTATGCTTGCATCGAATTTGGGGGCGCCTCATGTTTTCTGATGGGGTGTCTAATACTCATCAATAATCACACTGTTTTCCTAATAGTATTTCATATGCTTTTTATTTCCAATGAGCTTGAAGGCGGTGGTTAAATGCCTATTGATTTTAGCTCCTCAAACATCTTGGCTAACTAACTAGTGACCTATACGTCAATACTCTGATGTGAAGATCTGGGTTCTGATATAAGGACAGAAGCATTTGTATCTAGTCCCACTTGTGTCGATTTTCATAAACAAAACTCATGTGGTAAAACAGTATGATAGTTTAGAGTCCTACTTTCTGGATATTTTCCTCTACCTGCTAACTTATACTAGTCTAAGCTCATTGGGGATTCTGATTCAGGGGGAGTTCTTTGGGGACTAGCAGCCAATTTTTTTTTTTTTTGCCAGTCCTGGGGCTTGGACTCAGGGCCTGAGCACTGCCCCTGGCTTCTTTTTGCTCAAGGCTAGCACTCTGCCACTTGAGCCACAGTGCCACTTCTGGCCGTTTTCTCTATATGTGGTGCTGGGGAATCAAACCCAGGGCCTCATGTATACGAGGCAAGCACTCTTGCCACTAGCCCATATCCCCAGCTCCTAGCAGCCAATTTTTAAATACTTGGTAATGGAGGCCTAAGAGTAAGCATCAATGTACAAGTGGAAGCACAGTGACTTCAGTTTTGCCTCTTCATACAGGGTGGCTGGGAATATGGCCTAGTGGTAAAGTGCTTGCCTCATAAACATGAAGCCTTGGGTTCCATTCCTCAGCACCACATATATAGAAAACGGCCAGAAGTGGCGCTGTGGCTCAAGTGACAGAGTGCTAGCCTTGAGCAAAAGGAAGTCAGGAACAGTGCTCAGGCCCTGAGTCCAAGGCCCAGGACTGGCAAAAAAAAAAAGCCAGAAGTTGAGGTGTGATAAGTGGTAGGGCACTAGCCTTGAGTGAAAAAGTCAAGCAAGATCATGAAGGCTTGAGTTCAAGCTCCAGTACCAATGAAAAGAGAGAATGAAAAAGAGAGAGAGGCAGAGAGAGAGAAAGAAAGAGAGGGGCTGGGAATATGGCCTTAGTGGTAAAGTGCTCGCCTCATATACATGACGCCCTGGGTTCAATTCCTCAGCACCACATATATAGAAAAAAGCCGGAAGTAGCACCGTGGCTCAAGTGGTAGAGTGCTAGCCTTGAGCAAAAAGAAGCCAGGGACAGTTCTCAGGCCCTGAGTCCAAGCCCCAGGACTGGCAACAAAAACAAAAACAAAACAAGAAAGAGAGAGAAAACATATTGGAAAAGAGACAGGTTTATACTGGTTGTCAGAATTTCAACTCGAGTTTGGGATTGTAATGAAGGGTATGGTTACCACTAGGAGTATTAGTGCAACAGCAAAACTCAGCACCTGTGAACACATGTGTCCTAGTGCTTTTTGAGTATTATGTCATCTTTTTCTATCATCCTATGACCTAAATAGTATTATTACCCCTTTAGTAAGAAGCCACATTTTAGATTTAACTTCTGCTTCCTCAGCTAGCTTCTCAGGAGGCTAAGATCTGAGGATCACAGTTCGAAGCCAGTCCAGGCAGAAAAGTCTGTGAGACTCTTATCTCCCATAAACTACTCAGAAAAAGCCAGAAGTGGTGCTGTGGCTCAAGTGGTAGAGCACTAGCCTTGAGCAAAAAGAGCTCAGAGATAGTACCTAGGTCCTAAATTCAAGTCTCAGGATTGGGGTGAGGGGGAAATAGTATAAGCTGCTTGTTTTTGCTGTTTAGAGAAAGAAAATGATGGAAACCTTTTAGGATATGGAGCCTTTTGGAGACAGTGAAAGCAGCTAGAAGCTCCACTGTGCTGGAAAAAAAAGTTATAAGGTTAGGCACTGGTGTCTCAGGCCTATAATCCTAGCTACTTGGGAGGCTGAGGATTGAAGTTCAAGGCCCGGCCAGGCAGAAAAGCTGTGAGGCCCTTTCTCAACTCATAGCTGTGCTCAGTGTCACATACTTGTCATTCCAAGCTCAGCGGGATGCTGAAATGGGAAGATCACAATTCCATGCCAACCCAGGCAGGAAAAAGTCCACTAGACTCTGTGTCCACAGAAGGAATCTGGATGTAGGTAGATGGCAACTCAGGGCATGTCTGAGTGGAAAGCAAGACACTATATATAAAAGACTCAATAAGAGCTTTTTCACTTCAAGCATTAGTAAGGAAGAGCTATTTAAGCCTTGGCTGGTCGATCCAAAGGAGGGAATAGCAAAGGGGAACAGAAGATCCAAGCCTACAAGGGAAACTAGGCCAACTCCAATGAGCCTTTGGGAATGGCTAATTCAAAGCACTGGCTGGGGGTGGGGATGGGGAGGGTGTAGCTATGTGGATGACTCTTCACCAAGCATGCATAAGGCCCTAGGTTTGAGCCTCAGCACTGGGATTCAGTAGGTTGATCTCTGAGAAATGGATGCCTGGACACCCAAACAAGGAATCACCTGCAGCTAGAGCAA
>NC_063177.1:44474803-44474897 GCF_023159225.1 Perognathus longimembris pacificus | reverse complement strand
CAGTCATGGGGCTTTGAACTCTGGGCCTGGGCAGTATCCGTGAGCTCTTCAGCTCAGTGCTCTACCACTTGAGCCACAGCACCACTTCCAGTTT